>NW_018020688.1:0-11905 GCF_002006095.1 Pseudomyrmex gracilis
TATATATATGTGCTTTTTTAATTTTTTTTATATATATTTATCTATATTTTCTACTTTCATATTTCTATGTCACTTTCTCTTAAAGAACCGATATAGAATTTTCTTCGAGACTTCTATATCACTTTCTCTTAAAGAACCGATATAGAATTATTTTTTGAAACTTGTGTTCTTTTATATATCACTTTTCTATATCACTTTCTCTTAAAGAACCGATATAGAATTGTTTTTTGGAGGCTTATGCTCCTTATATTTATTCTCTACATTTATTCTCTTCTAGTTTGTTTTTGCAAAAATATATATTTAAATATATATTTGAAATATATGTGTATTTAAATATATATTTCTTCTTTTCTTTTATTCTATCATCTATTTTCATATGGTACGCTTTTATCGGGTGGGTATATACTCTCTTTAAATCATAAAATATAAAAACTCGATCGCGAAAGTAAAATAAATTTGAAATAATACTTTTTAATTTTAAAACAACTGTCCCTCGCGTCAAATATTTGATAGATTTTAAAACTTTCCAAAGTAGGTAGGTAAATAAGTAGGGATGCGTATCTACTAGCGCTTGTAGAAAATATATTAGGCCGGGTAGGTAGGAAATATGGTAGACCGAATAAATAGGAAGAAATCAAAATGTCAAATTAGTTAGATATTTAGTAAATGGCCAATAGTTTTACGTTTTGAAAAGAAAATTGAAAAGAAGAGTAGTTACATTATCGACACGACGTAGTTGCGAACACAACCAATTGCTACTATTTAGTTCGTACGGTGCTCGCTGGCGCTACAAGCATCCGCCCCGCTTGCCCTCCGATCCCCGCGCCTTCTCTTCGAATTTGTGACGCCGTCTGTACCAACTGAACCCGTCAATGATAGCCGTAACTTTAAACAAGTCGATAAGCGCAACATGATTGTCATTATTTTCTACTATTTGTCATAGCAACAAGTAAAAATTTAACATCTTGGTTGTAAAGGTGTGATATGTTCGTGTATTTTAAAGCCACTTTTAATGATGGCCTCGATTGTTGACAGTGATGATACTAAAGAAAACGTTATTGTTTTTGATATGTCAAAAAATGAAAGAAAATTGAACGACGAGTTTAAAATACTTCAACGAAAATTGAAGACAAAATGGAAATTTATAGAGTAAGTTAAAAAAAAAAAATATTTAGTGCACGGTCCTTAAAATAAGTTTTTCATTTAGTTGACTTTTTCAGAAATAATGAGGTGATATCGCAAGAATCGTTGTTAAATGCTACTCTTTTAATCTTGCCGGGACCGCTAAATAAATTTACCGAACTAGAAATGAATTCTATTAGAACATTTTTAAATTCTGGTGGCAAAGTTCTTGTCATGCTTGGAGAAGGTGGTGAAAATAAGTCTAACACAAATATTAATTTTTTATTGGAAGAATTTGGTATAATGGTGAATAATGGTAATGTTACATATTTTTCTATAACAAGTACTTGTATTATTGTACTAGGTATGGGAAAAAAAGAATGATTAAAAAATAACAAAAACTTATTTTTGTTATTTTTTTACAGATAGTGTAGTGCGTATGAGTTATAGTCAAACGATGCATCCTAAAGAATCTTTGATTTTACATGGATTATCAAACAAATCTACATTCCTCGGAAATTATGAATACATGTGAGATAAACTTGAAAATTTGTTAAGAACATTTCACATTTTTCTATCTATTGTTTCATTTGCCTATTTTAATTTTACAATACTAGTGTGTAATGTAGAAACTTTATTATTTATTAATTCTTTGTACTACAAATGTATACTACGCGCACATGTGCATACGTGTGTATATAAACACACGTTTGTAGCTTTTTGACAGAACCAAAATGTCAAAATTAGGTATAAAGTGGGTCATTCTGAAGAGAAAAGTCTTTTACAATTTTGCTGAATTCACATAAAATATTAACACTGACGCGGCTGATGATGTAGTCTTACATTATTTTAAATACTAAGTAATAAGTAATAAGTCTTACATTATTTTAAATACTAAGTAATAAGTAATAAATAAGAAATCTACATTTATTTGTTTAATAAACATAAGTGTAATAGTTAAGTATAATAATGGAGCAATATTTTCTATATTTATACTTACACCCCTCTATTTAATAACAAAACCCTGCGACCTTCAGCTATAGACGTTTGAAAATCGTACGCGTCTTTCAGGTAGCGGTCTCGCTATTTAAAATCAACGGCCGCGAATGTGTTCGGATATTAAGTAATTCAATGAATCAGTGAGTTTGATAGAAACATTAAACTTGATTCTGTGACATATTGAACCATTAGTTTTCAATTGTCAAAAAAAAATTGCTTATTTTGTGCAATTTTTTACAAACGAAAGGCGAAGTAACAAGCACTGTGTAATACAGCTTCTTGTTGTCGGTTGATATTCATCTTTTTTCTGAAAATCAGACAGTTTTATACACACCTAGTCTGAAATGCTTTCTCTTACATTCTCACTGGCTCGTATTACTTGATTAATAAGTTAATAAATAATGCGAGTTTTATAAAATGGCACGTGTGACTTTTCTGTTCTAAATGACTCGATCTATCTTTGCAATTTGGCAAAAATTTCAGACGTCTTTCGTGTACGTGTGTGTCCGTATGTATGTATGTGTATGTTTATTTCAGAGGTATGAAATTTTTATATCCTTATGGTGCAACTTTAAACGTAATACAGCCTTCTATTGTTGCTCTGTCAAGTGGATCCATTGCTGTACCAATGAATAGACCAATTTGTGCGTATCACTGTGTAAAAAATAGCAGCGGCAAACTAGTTGTATTAGGTTCATCTAGAATGTTGACGGATGCTTATATAGAAAAAGAGAATAATGATACATTGAGAGAAATGATCTTTGATTTTTTTGAGTTAAATGGCGCTGGAATAATGGATCTTTATACTGATGATATAGAAGTACGCATTTTTGTACTTGAGTGTATCTATACAACTGTGTTCTTAAATTCACTGCCAATACTAAAAATGTATATTTCACATCTCATGCTATAGATTTCCAATACTGGCGGTGAATATCGGAACGCAGTCTTAATTATAATATACCAAGTATCCTATTTTAATCGCTCCGATCAATTGTTTTTGAAATTATTATTAAAAAAAAATGTTTTACGTGAAAGTGGAACAATTTCGAAGAGGACTGTCTTTTGGTCACGTTGGTTTTTTTTAGATAGAAGCGTCAAATAATTACGAGCACCAGATGAGGTAAAAAGAAGAATACTTCACTTGGAAAAAAATGCAACGTGATCAAAATATGTCCCTCTCGAACTTTTCATCTAAAATATTTTTTTATATCGGTAATAATTTCAAAGAAAATTGACTGAATTAATGAAAATATGATACTATGTATATGTGAAATACGTAAATTATAAATTTTATATTAAAATTATGTGATACTTGCGAAGATTTCAAAAATTTATATATTTTATCTCCATCTCGTGTCAAGAAAAGTGACATAATTTTATATGCGCAGTTTTGGGAATACAATTTTGTACCAGATATAACAAAGGAAGTGGATAATCCAAAAGTTTGTACTCAAGATTTGGATAGTATTGATATACCTCGTGAATACACCAAATTATTTAAACATCATTTTTATTCAATAAATTTGAATATGATACCAGCTTGTACAAAAGCGTATAAAGCTTTGGATGTAAAGCATGAACCACTTACTTTGATTCCACCTCATTTTGAGGCACCTTTACCACCTACACAACCTTCGGTGAGCATTGCATTTAGTAATTTTATTCATATTTTTATATTTATCTGATTTCAACGTCTCTAATTTAGGTATTTCCTCCGAGTTTCCAAGAATTACCACCACCTGCTTTAGAGCTATTTGACTTGGATGAAGCTTTTAGTTCTGATTTGTTGAAACTATCGCAGCTTACTAATAAATATAAGGCGACAAAAGATTCGTTAAACGTCAAAGACATTGACCACTATATTAGAGAATTTGGAAATGTGATAAAAATGAACAATTTCAATACTGCTAAAGAAATATTAAATTTTGTTTTTCAAAAAATCAGCAGTTATAAAGCAATGCGTGAATAAAATATATAAATTTGCGTAGCAAAATATGTAATTTATTTATTTATTGTTCTAGAGTTCTGGTTTTATAAAATAGAAAGGAAAGAGAGATAAAACATGAAATAGATTAGACTTAGTGTTGCAATTCTGTTTTTTTTCGACAAAGATTCTATTGCTGTAGATTTAGATTCTCTATAAAAACTTATCCGATAGTTAATCACCGTGTTTAAAATCTTTGTCGTACAACTAAAACATGTAAGTTTCCACTTAGCGCTTTCAATGATCGCGAACGTACGTACATATTATATGTCTATGTTCTGGATGCAGCCAGTGTATAGTGAGCACTTAGCAAACTTTATTCAACTGTTGTGTGACACAGTTTAGTTTCATTTAAACGCATCTGTTGTGTAAATGGAACGAAAAAGATTTATGATAGAAAGTCAATCGTAAACGGGCAATTCCGATCCAGTACTTTTTTGTTCGGAATATGGTTGCATGCGATCCGGGAAGAAAACAACGGAACGGAAAAAGGTGCGCGTATAAGTACTTGACAACGGTCTTGTAGCGACTGATAAAAGTCAGACAAAAGAAAGAACAGTATCGAATTCTAAGCGGTGCTATAATTACATGTTTTTATCCTAATAAATAATCAAATGCGCGCTTTTCGAAATTAGTTGCAATATGCTCCAACAAAAATTAAGGTTTTCCAATAACGATGATTTCAAAAACTGAGATAAATATTTTACAATATATATATTTACATTTATGCGTACAACAATAGTCAATAGTTATCGCTTTAATTTGGTTAAATCTGTCTCAAAGTTCGGACATATCGAGCAAAGCATTTAAATGTGTTGGCATCCAATTTGTACCATTGTGACATACAAACACGACGTTTCCATCAATGTATGCCTGAACATTGCCTACTTTATATACTTGCTTGCCTTCCTTGTATCTGTTCAAGATCGGCATGAATAATATACCCCTCTCCTCGCATTTCTTTTGTACAAGATCCTTGAAACCTTGTGGGATTTGTGAGGCTGTTCGTACTGCTTCTGCGAGTCTCTGAAAAGAGCGGTATGTGCAACGTTACATTGATGTTTAACAACATGAACGATGTTGAAAACCAGATATCCTCGTACCTCCATTCTCGGTTGTGCTATAGGTGTTATTTGCGGCATTGTTGGCTGAGTTCTCTCTAAGCTCGTCAGATACGAAACTTGTTCCAGTGCGCCAGGTTGATGATTTTGTGATCCGCTGACAGCCCTATTCATCATATCTAATGCTTTCTTGAAATGTTCTAAAAATATAATATATAATACTTTATATATATAGATATATGTAAACAAAGTTATACGCGCGTGTGTGTGTGTGTGTGTGTGTGTGTGTGTTAATGTAAAAAGTGAAAAAAATTTTGTCAAAACTATTTTAATATAACATTAGTTATAACATGATTTCTTCGATAATACTTGTTTTACCCGGTTAAACATAAAATTCTTTTCTTTCAAGTGTTTTCACTATTTATTAAGAAATATTTGTTGTTGGTAAAACAAGAAAGAAATATTTAAAGTTCAGATATGAAATAATTCAAAGTCTAACGCAGATTTTGAGAAATGTGCGCGCATGCTCTCCTAATTCCACGTGTATTTATATAGACAAACTTTTATTTTTACACAGAATGCACGAAACTTTTGTATTTTCTTCACTTTGAACGTCGTTGGTCGCGGAAGTATCAAGAAGTCTTGCATTAACACGTTAAGCGCGATGTCAGTCCCTGGGGACTGACAGTGAACTTCTCGTTTGGGCAGCATCGATCCGTGGAACCAATAGTATGAAGATTCAGATAAATAAAAAATGTAATTTTACCGAAGTTTATTAAACCAAAAAAACTATTCTCGTCGAGTGATCGCCTCCGCGCCGCCTGAACGGAACGTGTTAAAAGTTGTAGTAAATATTACTATTCTCACCTTTGTTTTCTCAATTCTAAGATTTACTTATTTTAAAGCAATATAAACGAAACGTCTTTGTTAAAGTATATTTTGCTTGGTAAGATCTAAGTTTTTACAACAGATTTTGATTTTGGTAATATATACAAATAAACCTTTCTCATGAAAATTATACTCAATAATTATATAAAATTAAAAAAATACGTCTATAAAAGCAATTAAAGAACACACCTTTTATTATTGGTTCTCCTAATAACTTATCGCTTAGCATTCCTTTCCAGCCCATGTACCAGGTTGTAACTTGATCGTAATTAGGTGAATGATTTAACCAAAGTGCCAAGACTTGTAACCACTTTGGGAAAAAGAATTTGTCAAGTAGACCTGCCATTATGTGAACAGGAATCAATTCTTTCCACTCGTAAACCCAATTCCATTGATCTAAGTGTTGCTCGTGCGGATTTATAACAAACTCGGATAATGCTATTTGTAATTTAGGAAGAATATTCTTGACTAGAAATGCTTCCATGTCCCCTTTGGTAAATACCTCCGCCCAGGGTTGAAGCATTAATCTAGCGGATCTGTCTGATGGATGCCAGCCTCCTAATGCAGATCCAAGTTTTCTGCGTATTATTGGATAAATTAAGGTATCCAAACGATTTCCTATACAATATGTAATGTGTTATTGTTTGCTTGTTTCTAGTTTTACTGTACATATATCGTCACTCCCTACGTATAATTACATAAGTGTCACGTATGGGATTTTCAGTTTATTGCATAATGACACTTAGAAAGTCATGTTCTTTATGGTCACCAAATATTAAAAAAAAATATTCATAAATAAGGTACAAATTTGAAACCGAAAGATCCCTAACTATAGGGAAACATATGAAGCTTTATACTTTTAAACTGCTCTCCTCTAAAATTTGCGTTTTGGAGTTACGGGATTATACGTAGGGAGTGACGATATAAACATGAAATAGCACATGTACTTACGTAATAACGGCAACCAAGGATGAATCCACGTGTGAATAGGTACAGTATCGGTAAGAGGATTCCATTCTTCTACTTCTAATGTCAATTTTGGTAAGATTAATAGATCTAGTATATTTTCTAAAATCCAAGTAGGCAACAATGATACCCAGTGTTCCAGTAATTCGATCAGAGGATCGGGTTGTCTACACGTCCATTGCCTGTTTGTGAATAAAAATAAGAATATAAATATATACACTAAATTATAAAAAATAGAAAATACTTTTCGTCGCAATTTCAGTAATTTTTAAGTATCTATTATCTCTATTATCTATAACTTGGCGATAAAAAAAAAAAAAAATATTTCAAAGCTTTGGAGAAACAAAATCATGTATTTTTTTTCGGACTGAGAACTGAAGATAAATATTTTCAAAAAAAAAAAAAAAAAAGAAAACATGCATACTTTGAAGCTTTAAACCTTTAAAATACTTGTTTTTTTTTTCTACGATTTATTACAAAGTTATAGCAATCTAAAACTTGTTTATTGTTAATTGCGAGCGACTAGAAAGTGTTCTCTATTTTTTGTAGCTTGGTATATTTATGTATCTTCTGTTTATTTGTGTAATATTTTGATATATCAGAATTTCTTAATGCACTGATAGAAACAAATTTCACAGATCAATTAAATTAATCAATCTATTCAAGTATCGGATTGCTCTTAAATTGAACTGAATGTTTGCGAAAAATTGATATAAAAAGTTAATATAAACTAACGCGACTCGAACTCAGTTATGCGTAAGAAATTTTAAACAATTTGTGAACACAAGATATATTTAGTATATTTGTGTGTAAAACAATAGTATATTTGTGTATGTATAATAATACAAAACACACAAGTATGCTATACTATGTAAAAAAATATAATTTATAAATTATATATAAATAACTAATAATAATTATATATATATATATATATATATATATATATATATTACTTAAAAAAGAAATATAAACTGTGAAAATTTATACAAAATATAATAAACAATAACTTACTGTATGGCTCCTCTAATTGATGGCATCCACGCGCTCCATACTACTTGATCGTATGGTTGCATAGTTTGTATTTGAAGAGTCGTACTAGTTCCTTTCTCTAAAACATCTTTCCAGGTTACGAATAACTTAATCGGTTCTTTTGGTTGCATTAACGGATTCCAACTAAGCAAATAATCTTTTAGTTTCGGTGCTACAAAACTGCTTGCCAATTCTCCAAGTTCGTATAATCTGTACTCTTCGTAATAATTTTCTTGTAACTGCTTGAACGCCTCAGCAATCTCTTGTAAAGACAGTTCATTTGTTGTGTTCAGTAATTTATCCACAATCGTAAGCATGTTCTCCAAAGTCTCAATTTGTTGACTGTGGTGATCGAGAACTTTAAATAGATTCTTTTTTTCTGCTTCTAAAGCAATCTTTCTATCATTTAAATGTCTTATCAGTCGGTCGTTTTGAATAATATCTTGTTCGCACATATCCACGAGTAACTTTAAATTATGTTGTAATTCGGGCAGAGCAAAGTTTACTTTAGATTCTTTATCAGATGTGATCACAGTGTCATCTGGACACTGCTGAGCACCAGATATCGCATGATATCCACTAAGAATTCTCTGTTCTGGCCCTGTCATATCAATAACCTTGACTTTGCTCATATCACTAGAAACTGGAAGTTTTCTATTAGGCTTTACTTTTCCATCTTCCAAAACTTGATCCACACTTCTATAAATGTGTTTAACTTTTTTTTTATTACTATCACTTTTTCTCCATTGTGACAATTTGGATTTAGATTCTGATGTTTCTTCCATTTCGTTACTTTCTTTTTTCTCTACAAGTTTTGGTATTTTTTCTGGACCATATGCACCAATTGCACCTCTTCCCTTTCTGAGATGTGCTTGCACCGGCGTACTTATTCCTTGCAATTGTTTACCTAAACCTTTACCAGGTTCAAAACCCATCTAATTAGACATTTTCTTATATTAGTATTCATATATTTGTTCTTTTATATTTGCTATATAAATAAAAGTAAGCAATTTATAAAATACCTGTAATAACAGTTTTGCACCAATACCCTTTGTATGAACTTCCCAACTTCCCATGCCACTTTTCATCAATAGTGGATTAATTTGATTACGTTTTTTGCGTAACCCTGCGATATCGCTGTCTAAATTTAGAGAGAAAGATGGTCGTGACGAACTATTTGGCTTTTCATCTTCTGAACTAAAATAAAAGATAAAATATGCACTATAAACTTATGTATTGTTTATGTATTATAAACTTTAAGAAAAAAACATATTAGATAATTAACTGTGTTTAGGTTTTACCTTGAATTACTTTGATACTTTGTTTGGGATTCTCCTGCCTCTTCTTCTTCGTCTTTTTCTTCTTCATCCTTATCTTCTTCTTTTGGTTTACCTGCTTGTTGAATACCACCAGCAACAAAATTAACTGGTGTTGTATAATTCTTTGGACCTTTGTTATAAGTTTTAAAGGATGGTCTTGCAGATAGATCGTCTTCGTCGCTATCATCAGCCCATATTCCTATATGTTCATTTAAACAAATGATAAATTGTTCCTATATTATAAAATCAGTGTTGATATATCCAAGAATATAAATTTGATGAAAATAATAATAACAAAAAGAGAACTAAAAACCATGATTAACAATGCATAATTAAAAAATATACTTCTTATGAGAAGCATGTGTAAAAACATACCTAGCATTTGTTGTCTCTTAGAAAGTTTATGTCGAGGACGGGCTGGGTTAAATTCATGTTCTAAATCATAGTCAGTAATCTCAAAGCTTTCCATTTCATCTTCGGACATTTTGATATATTATTTGATATATTATGTTTTGTTTAAGTTTTGTCTTGATTTTTTTTTTTTTTTTTATGGCTCAGAAACTCCAAAAATTACACCCTTACACCAGTGCTTTAACTTGATTTAACTTTTCTGTAGTTCTCAGGTTTTTAACTATCCATAAACACTCGTTCTAGGGTTTGGTTTGGTGCTCTTTTGGTTCAGTGGACCTATAAAGCTAGTCCATACGCCATTCTATGTTCTTTTTGATAACAGGTTTAAAACCGTGGGTTGGGTTCCTGACGCCAAGCCACGGAGTTGTATATTTGTTTAAATTAAAGATAATAATAAAGTGGTGTAAAACACCGACAAGTGTCCAAAAATATTCACAACGTAACTACGCACATCCAACCGATACGGCTAATGCAATCCAACTTATACACTTGTTCTAAAATAAGTAAGCATTAACATAAAAGTGAATACGCCGAGTCAGTGCACTGAAGTGAATCAGAATATAGGCCGAAGCACAGACTTTTGCATAATGCATAACGCATAAGACATAAGAGAATCAACCAATCAAAGCTTTCTAGAACAAGAAGTAGGAATGAAAACGAAAAGTTGGATTGGTTGATTTCCTTATGCCTTATGCGTTGTGCAAAAGTCTGTGCTTCGGCCTTTAAAGAGCTGTCTACAATGGAGAGTTGTAGGCCGTAATAGTAAGAAATTGACCAATCACAGTCAAATCACAGAAGAATAATCGATTGTGATTAGTCAATTTTTCTGACTTCTGATTTATTACTGGATTGCAATTTGGCCAATCAGAACGAAGATCACTAAACTTAGGATTGATTTTCTTTCTTCTGATTGGTCAAATTTCAATCCAATCTCAATCTATAAAGGGCCGTTTACAATGGGAGTAGGTAGTGTATAGTGAAAAGTACGATTTTTGGAGTTATTTGATTTTTATCTAAACAAGTAATTATTTCGCGGTTTTTGACACGCGTCTTTCATTAGCTAACCGTAGTGTGACAGGACTTAAAAGAGCCAAAACTGTGAACACTGCCGTCCATACGTTAATCCATATATTATGGTGTATATATGTGTGTGTAACCTATTTAAGTCAGTAGGATTAGGGTTAAACAATTTCTCGTTAGATGTTGTTATGCATTTTGCCGAAAATTTGCATCGTAATCACACATTTTCATAAACGGTGAGATGCGAGAGGATTTTTTATTGTTGATTGAAAAAATCGAGAGCATTGTAATTATTTATTGATGTGAAATATGCTTATTTCCGCGAATTATATTCATAAAGTTTGATTAAAATAGTGTTATAGATTGCTGTGTATAGTAAAATGTAAATTGCTATATATTTTTTAAATGTTTACCGTTTTCTTTTTTATAAAAACTAAAATTTAATTTATAATATTGACTGTGTTTTTAAACTCCAAAGAAGTACTATGTAACTATAAAATAGATGATAAATGTGTAATATATCATTTATTGCAATAACATGTCAAAAGTATTTGATAGTTTTTAAGTTCTTTTTGGTTATTGGTCTTTTGTGTAAATTTAACACGTATACAAACTGATCTATATTCGCAGATCGTTACATTGTAAAAACAACGCACAATGCCTGGAAAAATAAAAGTAAAAATATTAGCAGGCCGTAATTTGCCAGTTATGGATCGTTCAGGTGATACAACAGATGCATATGTAGAACTAAAGTTTGGCAATACAACTTATAAGACGGATGTATGTCGAAAATCTCTGAATCCTCAATGGAATTCAGAATGGTATAGATTTGAAGTTGATGATGCGGAATTACAAGATGAGCCATTGCAAATCAGATTGATGGATCATGATACATATTCTGCAAATGACGCTATAGGCAAAGTGTATATAAATTTGAATCCATTATTATTACCTGGTATGTTGCCTCCGGTAAAAAATATTTGGACCTTGGAGGCAGCCATGAATACCAGTGCTGGTTCACAAGGTGATACACCTATGTAGTATGTAATATAAAAGATATTGTATTTTTTTTTTTTTTTTTTTTTTTTGAAGTACATTTT